>NC_045624.1:34720000-34742500 GCF_009829155.1 Mustela erminea
GAAATAATATCACGTCTGAAAAAATATTGAGATAGAACAAAAAGTAGACTAAGCGTCCGATCAATTTATTTTTTATAAAGTGAAGACAACCATATTTTGGGTTGATTTTTTTTTTCTCTTTTATTAATCTTCCTCCTGGTATTTCTGGCCCCTTACTGGGCTCATGTTCCATCTGATAACAACTGAAAAATTAATTGCCTTGGAGTAGGGTGGGGAAGGGAGTTGTTTAAACAGCTAATCCTTTAAAGGCTAATAGTGGTAAGTGCGATTCCAGAAGACTGTAACTTTTATCAGAGGAGTATCAGGGTATATGAGAAAGAGTTAAAAGCCAGTCAGAAAGCCAACTGCGGATGATCAGTCCCGGAACTGTTTGCACATTTTGCATGCATGGGCAAAGAACACTGAAATGTCCCCAATGTTTCTACTGTATCCAGCTTCTATCAGCTCTAATCTCTCAATTCTCAGTATGAATTGCTCCCTAGGGGTAGGTTAGAGACTATGGGAAGTGGCCATTATAAGACCATTATTGCACTCTGTGGGGTAAATCATGAAATTATATTGTAGCCAATACAAATAAAAAGCCAAGAAGAGAGTTTGTCATTGATATTTAATCAAACTGAATTTACTGGGCTTACATTTTATGTGTGTACAAAGTTGCGTTAAATCCAAAGCAACTTACTACTGATATAAGGAAACCACTGTTGTTTTGACTCTCCAAGGTATTATTTATTGTCCTGCATAAGAAATTATTAAATAAAATTGGAGTCCTTGAAATAACCAATGTTACTTATTAAAGAATTACATATAAATTTGAAAAGTAGGGCTTCTAATATATGCATACAGCTAATTTGTAAATACTTTTTTATGCAACAAATAAACTGTTTCTTCCTAACGAAAGGTTACATAGTTGGTTAGAAAATTAGAAACATGCAGTCCAGATAAGGTGCACCATGGAGGTCATGGTGGGGAATCTATGTATAATTCGTGCTTGTGGGTACCCACAGATGATAAAAGAGAATAAAAACCTGAAATCATACAAGTGGTTTATGAGGATCATTTTAAAGACAAAACCAATTATTTTGACAAAAAAAAATCTACCAATTGAATTCAACAACTACTTTGACTCAGTGTTTCATTGAACTAGCCAATAGTTTCAGTAAAATGACTGATAAACCAATTCGTTATTATGGTACCACATAGACACATCCAGAATTTTAAACACTTATTAAATCGAATGTTAATATTCCCAAAGTACCCTCTAAAATATACAAGTGAAATCTTCTAATAAGATTACTTGTGAAAGTTCATATTCATTTAATGACTTTTATTAAAAATGATGTTTTGATTTAATAATCATTGTAAGTTGAATTTATAATTTTAGATTTTCCAAGTTCAATCTGGAATTCAGAACATTTTAGTAAATGCTAAAACTCTAAGTACTGGAAATAATTAGAATAAACTCCTAAGGTTAATATAATAGCACCTTTTCCCAATTAGGTCTCATAAATGACCTCTGAATATTCAAAACTTTCAAGCTTAAATAGCTGAATATTTCTAAACAGATACTTAGTGGCTGACAAGATACACACAGATATTTAGCACTGTTCAATGGGATTACCCTCAAGTCAATTAATATTATTTTGGGCATCCTGTATTTTAGTCAAATGATGTGACCTCTTACATAGCTGGTGTGTCTTAATGATGCGAGAGCTCTGAGAAGACCTAAGTGGTCTCTCTACTCTTGTTTCCTAATTCCCGGCTCCACTCTCACTGGCCCCTCAGCTGCAGTGCTGCCATATTGTGAGTATCCAATTCTTTGGGGTTTACTTTTCTGGGTTGGATTTTAATTGAATAAAGGACCTGTGGGAAAGTCTCAAATTTTGGATAAAGAAGAACAGCAAACATGAAGTATTTTTAAAAACACAAACATATAGAGATAGTTTTTGAAAAAGGATATACCTATGAAGGTATGTTCCTTTGCATTTTTGAAGGATTTTGATATGCAAGGAGCATTTATTTAATTACGTCATTGCCTTGTACACAAATCTGTGTGAACTGAGACACAGAGGTTGAGACAGAATTAAGCCAAAAGCTCTCAGTCATTCAGTAGGTAGGACTCAATTGACCTATGAACAAGAGCATTTCTGAATAAAATGTCTATTCCAGATGCCAAATATGATCCTTAAAACATCATGCTTAGCCATCAAAAGAAATGAAATCTTGCAATTTGCGACGATGTGGATGGAACTAGAGGGTATTATGCTGAGCGAAATAAGTCAATCAGAGAAAGACAATTATCATATGATCTCCCTGATACGAGGAAGGGGAGATGCAAAGTGGGGGGTTTGGAGGTAGGAGAAGAATAAATGAAACAAGATGGGATTGGGAGGGAGACAAACCATAAGTGACTCTTAATCTCACAAAACAAACTGAGGGTTGCTGGGGGGAGGGGGGTTGGGAGAAGGGAGGGTGGGGTTATGGACATTGGGGAGGGTATGTGCTATGGTGAGTGCTGTGAAGTGTGTAAACCTGGCGATTCACAGACCTGTACCCCTGGGGATAAAAATATATGTTTATAAAAAATAAAAAAATTTAAAAAATAATAAAAACAAACAAACAAACAAACAAACAAACCCCATCATGCTTAGTTCCTATTCCAAGTCACTTCACATGCTGACTTAGTCTATGTGCTGTCCTCAAACCTCTGTGTGTGCACAGAACCTGAAATTCCGTTCAGTTTCATGTTTTACCCACGCACAACCTGTCTGCTGGTTAAAGACCAACTTTTGTCTACTTCTGAAGACCAGCTTTGAACATCCAGTTTGCACTGATCTCCCACCTTGTCCCTCCAAAGCATTTTTTATTTGTTTGTTTGTTAATCATTCTGAGGCTCCAAACTACAGAATCTTTGAATCCTAAGATTCTATCAAACATAATTTTATTCAGTGCTCCCATTGCACAGATTAGAAAAGAAGCCACTTTCCAAGAGTTGTAAGCACAGCTAATGCCAGGACTGGCACACATGCTGGCTTCTGGAAAGTTTCTTGGAATCTTGTTATTCTTGCTATCCCATGTTGCCTTAAAGAGGTGCACTGCAACTCTTTCTAGTGGTGGCTGTACCAAGTCTTGCCAACGAGGCTATGAACTTCACAGACCAGGAGAGCTATGCATATAGCAAACACCTACTAAACACATGTTGATTAAATGAATGATGTGCCATCAAGTCAGTAAGAGTTTCAGTTGCACTAAATCTAAAAGAGAAAATTTTGGGATGCCTGGCTGGCTCAGCCCATGCATGGAACACGCAACTCTTGATCTCGGGGTAATGAGTTCAAGCCCCGCATTGGGTGTGGAGCCTACGAAAGAGATGGGGTGGGGGAGGAAAAATCTCTTTCTGGAATTAAGTATTCTTGGAATCTTTTCCATCCAGAATTAGTTCGCAAACAAAGTATGAGACTGGGAAACATGTTAATAAAATTTTCCCTTAAGATTACAGTATTAGGCTGTTAACTTACTAAAATAAAGTGAAATCAAAGCCAATAGTCAATTTTCCAAAATACTGATTGCTACCAATCTAATACCTAAGAAAGAAATAAAAAGTAGTAAGAGAGGGTAAACATCTCTGAGAATAAAATTGCTTGAAAGTTCTAGGACCTATGCCTATAAAAGGATGGAATCCTTTTCAATTAAAAGTAAAATTTGATTATGATTATCCTTACTCATATGAAGTTTCTCATTTTTGGATCTCAGAGAGCTCCATGCTTTCACTCATTCTGTTGTGTGAAAATTGAAGGGAAATCAAACACCAGGAGACCACATGTCTTTGGTGGATTGTAGGACAAATGGGACATTAGTCTCTTCTGTGGCCATTAGCAATCTTTCCCTATTTGCCCCCATTATAGATACGAGGGTCATTTAATTTCTTTTTTTTTTTTAAGATTTTATTTATTTGTCAGAGAGAGAGAGAGAGAGATAGAGCGCATGCACAAGCAGGGGGAGTGGCAGGAAGGGAGAAGCAGGCTCCCTACTGAGCAAGGAACCCAATGCAGGATTTGATCCCAGGACTCTGGGATCATGACCTGGGCTGAAGGCAGATGCTTAACTGACTGAGCCACCAAGTCATCCCTCATTTAATTTATTTGGGGAAAAAAAGGTAGGTATTTCTGTAATGTTCATTTCTTTAAGGTACCTAATGTACAAACATCACTACAGGATAATGAATTCTTCTAGGAAAATGCTCCCCTCCAGCATAGAAACATTTCTGATGATTCAAATAAAGGAATCCTTTTAAAGAAACGCCCTCTCTGCTCAGTGCTCACCAGTTCATCCCTCTGCATCCCCTTCTCCAATGAAATTACTTTACAGTTTTTAATTACCCAGGGTGTAACAATATAAAAAATTTTATGTACTTAATATATTGATTAACTTATAAGTATAGTATAAAATAATACTGAACAGTTTAGGCACCTCAATTATAACTTTGGTCATGCAGCAGTGCTTAAGTGGTTAATTATATATAATATAATCTATGTTATATTATATATGATTATATTGGCTTTGAGGATAAAACATTTGTATTTGAATCCTGCCTCCCTTACTTCCTAGCTATGTGACTTTGGGGAAGTTACTTAATGTTTCTCTACCTTATTTTCTTTATTCACAAAGGAAGAATAAGAAAGTACCTATTTTATATAGTCATTATGAGGATTAAATGATTTTTTATATATGTAAACCAGCTGGAACAGAGCCTGGGTCATAAGTGATCAATACATGTTAGATATAGTTATGATGCAATTACAACCTTAAATACTTTAAGGGAGAAGATATAGTATAAATACATGAATTAATTTTTAAACACTGTCTGAGCTTAATTAGCTCTAAAAATATTTTAGCCCTTCTCCCAAAGTGAGATTTTTATTACTGTATCAGAAAAGTCACAAAAGAATGATATATGGGCCCCACATATCAGATGCCAGGCATTAGGGTTATTAAAAGTAATCCTAATAACAGCTGCCCTTCCTAAAAAGTACATTTAAGGTAATAAAATCAAGGGAATAAAACAACACAGCATCTCTCAATAATTATTGCAAAGAATTACTTAACAATAACTTCCTAAACACTAAAACACTAAGCCAAAACATTCATGTCATATCTCAGATCCTTTTATTTTTTATTTTTATTTTTTAATATTTGTAGAAGGTTTTATTTATTTATTTGAGAGAGAGAGAGCCCGCAAGCACGGAAGCAGGGGGAGGAGCAGAGGGAGAGGGACAAGGAGACGCCGTGCAGAGTGCAGAGCCTGATTCCAGGCTCAATAGCCTGATCCTGAGATCACGACCTGAGCCGAAATCAAGAGTCCATTGCTTAACCGACTGTACCCCTCAGGTGTCCCAAATCTCGGATCATTTTCAGGTCAACAGAGGAAAGCAAATTGCAAAGTAGAAGGGCTGTCAATGCAAAGCTCTGTACGTGGAGCTCCTATATTTATTCCCCTCAGTCATCCATCCCAGGCCTCATCATCATTTTGTCATTAAAATTATTAATATGCATGCATTGAATGGTCCAGGCCTGCATCACATTTGGCTTATGAAGTCTGATTATATATGTTTAGCTGGAGAAAACTTAATGAACTCAAAGTTGACTTAAAAGTGGAAATTTTCAGAGATCTAGCAACATACACACACCTATTAGGAAGAAACTTTTTCAGCCCAATATTCCTTTATGCTGTGGATTAAGCCAAGTCCCCTGTGTCTGTAATGATGTAAAGAGCTTCAATCTTGCTTTGATAGGAAAAGCCAATAACGTGTAACTATTATCTCTTAATGCCAATAATTAATTTAACAAAAGTTTATTGAGTACCTCCTACATATAAGGCACTGCGGGGGCATTAAATATCTATGAAAGAACTTTCAGTCTAATATGGAAGAAATATGTACTCAAATAACCTCGAGACAGCCTGTCATAAGTGCACTAAGAGAAGGAGCCATCAGTGAGATGGGAGGCATTAACAGCTGGGAGACATTACCTGTCTCTAAGAAGAATCCCAAAGTATGTATACTCTTCGTGGAATTCCTTTAAGATAACAAAGTAAGAGAAAGCTCAGGTGGACAAAGGAGAGAAATCTTTGACTATTCTGGTGATGACTCTCTCTGGATTTGAAGACGGTTGGGAGAGTCATCATGCCATTCTCCCCTACCACTGATTCGACATTTATGCACTGCTTACTTCAGCGATGACTTGAGGGGTCTTACAGATTAAAACTGCAGTCCTTAATATTAAGTAGAAGCTACTTCAAACAGATAAAATCAGTTGTTTCCAGGAATGAAACAGATGCTACACATTTGAAACATCAAAGATTAAGCTTTATTTATTTATTTACTTATTTATTTTTGACTTAAGGCATAAAGAAAGAAAAGTAAAACTAGTAGAGTCACTGATTTTTATTGTCTTCCTCATGAGATCTTGCACGAAGGATAATAGAGACTTATGTTTAACCTATCTTAAGGAGGGAGTCTATGAAGTCTGTATTGGATGGTTTTGACAGTCCATTATTTAATTATTGGGCATAACACAAGCCAGGCATCTGTATTAGTACAGACTTAGGAGGACCAATCTTTGTAACAGAAGGATGCAGACAGAAGGTAAACTTTAGTAGTTCTTAACCTGATAAACATGTTGTATTTCTTTAAGTGGATTTGGACTCAAGTTTATCTTTGATTTTAAAGCAAATGACCCACTTGGTAAATAGCGGATATTCTTTCCAACTAGAATCTAGAAATTCACTGTGAATGGTTTAAAAGCTCTTTTTCCCACAAAATGGGAGATTTAAAATACAGCTACTCTGTTTAGTCCACTAACTCCTATTTACTACAGAGAAGCAGTGACTTATGTTTCTTGCTTAAAGAAGGCATCCCCACCTCCTAATTTAAGATAATTTACACTTGGGAGAATTCGAATGCTATTTGGAATTTCTTTAGATAATTGGAGGGAAACTATTTAGTGGTGGAGAGCTAGAAAGTCTGTTATTATTACCTGACAGAAAGGTACAAAGCCAATAAATGAAATGGAAGTACTTCTAGAGGATAACAGTTACTTCTTGTTAGAAGCGAAAAAAATCTGTTCAACATGATGTGCAAACTACTGGGCTAGGGGCTGATATGGACAATGGTTTTCGTAGAGTTTCCAGTGCCGCAGAGGAAGTATGATGTATACACAAGTAACTTTGATACCAGGCAGGATGTGATCGATATCACTATTGACAAAGCGTTAGGAAAGAAGGGAGGTAAATCCTGGCAATGCAATCAGTGAATGCTTTAGGAAGGAGGAAGGTGTCATTTCAGGTAGGCTTTGAAATATGTGAAAATGTTCATAATGCAGAGACAAGGCAAAGAGCCTTCTGAGTGGAAATGGGGAAAATGGATAATCTTAAATGTGTTGTGGGAACCCTGAGAGCGTGCAGAGGCCATGGAGAAAGGATGGTTGGTAATAAAGAAATATGTTAGAAAGCGGAACAAGGTCAGATGGTGAAGGGCCCTTGAGTTGCATTTTATGGAGTTTAAAATTTATTCTCTGCTAGCTGAAGGGCTATTGATGGTGTCTGAGCCTGGCAGTGAAAAGATAGAAGAGTTTTTGGAGGATTAACTTACAAAGCCTAGACTGAGTGTAGGACACTGGACGTAGGGTTACCAGTTAGGAGGTCACTAAAACAGTGTAATAAGGTAATGATGGTCAGGACTGAGGTGGAGGGATTAGAAACAGAGAAGTGAAGAATTTAGGCTATAGGTCAGGGAGTAAAAAGGCTTTGCATTCTTTGCTTCTAAATTTATACATATGTGCAATAGTTCCCTGATAAACTCTACCGTGGAGCTGGACGGGTATAAATCTATGTGAAAAATTCTAAAAATTGAAAGAGATGATGACTGTTCATAATTCATATACAATTTTGGTTAGTCTTTGTATTTGTTGTTTTAATTGCTCAAGGGAGAGGAGAAGTTGATTCCAGAAAGCTTGGGTGTTAGAAACTGGAAGACAGGAAGATACTGAAAATGAAAGTCTATTGTCCTCTTTGTGATTATGATGCCAGTAGCAGCAATGGCCACAAAAACTCATTAAGGCTGTTGATCCTTGGTATCAAAAAAATCGATTTATTTTTAATCTTTAGTCTATGTTCTTATGTCACTGTAAAGGCTTCATCAAAATAAAAAGCTTCTGTACAGTGAAGGAAACAATAAAACTTAAAGTCAACCCATGGAATGGGAGAAGATATTTGCAAATGATGTATCTGATAAAGGGTTAGTATCCAAAATATATCAAGAATTTATAAGGTTCAACAACCCAAAAACGAATAATCCAAATAAAAAATGAACAGAAGACATGAACAGACATTTCTGCAAAGAAGACATCCAGATGGCCAAGAGACACATGAAAAGATGCTCAATATCACTCATTATCAAAAAAATACAAATCAAAACTACACCTGTCGGAGTAGCTAAAATCAACAACACAGGAAATAATTAGGTGTTGGTGAGTTCACAGAGAAAGGGGAACCCTCTTGCACTGTTGATGAGAAGGCAAACTGGGGTAGCCACTCTGGAAAACAGTATGGAGTTTCCTCAAGAAGTTAAAAATATCCTATGATCTAGCAACTGCCCTAGTAGATATTTACCCAAAGTACTAATTTGAACAGATGCACATGCCCCAATGTTTATAACAGCACTATCTACAATAGCCAAGTTATGGAAATAGCCTAGGCATCCATAGACTGATGAATGGATATAGAAGAAGTGGCATATATGTACAATGGAATATTACTCAGCCACAAGAAAGAATGAAATCTTACCATTTGCAACAATATGGAGGAAGCTAGAGAGTATTAAAATAAGTGACATCAGTCAGCCAGAGAAAGATAAATACCGTATGATTTCACTCATGTGTGGAATTTAAGAAACAAAACAAATGAGCAAAGGGGAAAAAAGAGAGAGAAATGCAAACTAAGAAACATTCTTAACTATGGAGGACAAACTGATGGTTCAGAGGGGAGGTGGGAGGGGTGGGTTAAGTAGGTGATGGGATTAAGGAGGGCAGTTGTTTTGATGAGCACCAGATGTTGAACGGCAGAGTCCAATGACTAAATTGTATACCTGAAACTAATCTTACAGCGTATGTTAGCTAACTGGAATTTAAATAAAAAAAAGAAAAAAAAAGAAAAATGTATTTTAAAACTGAGTATCAAAGGAAAAGGGCATTAAGTATGGCTATTTTCTCAAGTCCGAAAAATCTAATATTTTCAGAGATAAGTAACAACAACAAAAAAAGTAAGTCTTTTTAAAAGTGGGTAACATATGGGACACCTGGGTGGCTCAGTTGGTTGGACGACTGCCTTCGGCTCGGGTCGTGATCCTGGAGTCCCGGGATCGAGTCCCACATCGGGCTCCCAGCTCCATGGGGAGTCTGCTTCTCCCTCTGACCTTCTCCTCGCTCATGTTCTCTCTCACTGTCTCTCTCTCAAATAAATAAATAAAATCTTTAAAAAAAAAAAAAAAAGTGGGTAACATATACCTGTGAGGTTTTTGCTAAGAATGTCCCAATAATTGGTGAATTTTTAAAATGTCCCTACCCTACCATCAGCTTGGAGACTAATGAACTCTAAGACAGGGGTCCCAGTCCCTGTCCAATCTTAACCAGCAGAAATACCTCTCTAGGCAGACCACCCATACTAAGGCAGAAGAATTATTACCTGTTCCCTGAATGAGACCCATGCTTTATACCTCAGTTGCCTTTGCTCATAATCCTCAAATCCTTCGCACCTCTCTTTCCTTATCTCTGCTTAAAATTAGGTTGAAAAATTTGATTACTATTTTTGCAAGCAAAACCTGTCAAATAGCAATAATTTCATAAAGTTCACCCTAAAAATCTACTTCCTGTTAGGCCTAACTCAAAGCCACAACCTCCACAAAGCCTTTACTGATTCTCCGTGAACCTACACGTAAGGCTTTGGATTTACAATTTGGTTGTAGGGCTCTTCCTTTATTTGGTCTCTTACACTATGTGCATCTGACCCCTCTATTAGAGTTTTTACCTCTTTGTGGATACAGACCCTCTGCCAGTTTTCAGCACAGTGTGTTGCACACAATAGTTGCTCATTAAATGTTTGTTCAACTTAAATGAATGAAACTTATCTCTGTTCTATGCAACCAGCCAAGCCTGTAGCAGAAGGAAATGCCAAGTAGCAACTGATGTTTATACTTTAGTTTAATCTTTCCATTTTACAGCCCACCCTCAGTAGTGGTATACACTGAAAACACAGAGGACTAACTACATTAACAGACTGATTCGTTGCTTAGAGAAATGTGTTGCTTCTTCAGTTGTGAAATCTTTAAGTACCCAAGGCACCAATGAAAGGCAGAAGAAATGTTAATGTTTGCCTATACCCTAAAGCAAAGAGTCAAATTATAATGGGGAAGTTTAGCTTTTTAGATTGTGGTCACACAGTATATTCCCTAGAGGAATGTAAATTGTCTTCCTTTGCTCCTTACTCAGGACTAAGTAAAAGGTCTGATACACTGTTTCTGGGTTTTGTTTCATTCTTAGAATAAGAAAGGACTGTGAATAAATTTCTCTTAAACTGAGACATTCAAAATGTATTTAAGCAAATAGATGTTAGACTGTAAAGAATCAATGGAGTGTCCTTATTTAGATATTATCAATGTGACAATTAAAATATTTACATAGTGTCATTATGTCTGAGAAAAACTCAGTGGTATAATATAAATCTGATTGAGCCATTCAGTAAAACAATATTTACTAATACCAGGAACCTAATGATAAAATCTTAAAGTCTTAAATGTTATGGTAGATGCCAGAAAATGCTGTGAAAAAAAATTTACAGTTAATGGCTCCTATCTACAATACAGGCAATTTCAGGAAATGTAAAGTTAATTTTATCAAACATTTACAAGTCAAAACTAAATGTAAGACAAGATTAAAATTGTTTTTGCATTTTACTCATAATCTTTACTCATTATAAAGATTCCCTTGTATCTTTTCTTTAGATAATCCTAGTTATTTCAGAAAAACTGTAATATATTTCATACAGTGTGTCTACCGAGAAGAGTAATAAACATTTTTTTTTACAAAGAGGTATAATATAAATATAAAATAATATATTTTATATATATATAAAAATATATATATTATATATATTATATATATATATATTTTAAGGTATAATATAAATATAAATATAAAAACATCAAAGTTTTTCTAGTTAAAAGGAAATACCTGGATAAGGTGGGACTTTCTTTTAACTATCTACCATGTCAATCTAGTTCTTGGCACATAACTGTTGCATGAATAATGATGACCACTAGTATATAAGTATTATAAAAAAATCAAAGTATAAGATTAGCACTTTAACTATCAATTTTATATGTGCTTGAATAAAATTTGATTTAATTATTTTGTATTTGCTAATGGCACAGCTCTCATGTTTATTACATAAATATCCTTGTTTGTAGATGTAAAATGAATTCCAAACATAAACACGAATCTTTTATTAAGATGGAAAAATGTAGTTTTATGAGACTCAATTTCTGGTTTTGTTTGTTATTTTTGAGTAGCTAACTTACTATTAACTTATATCTTAGTAGATATAATCACATCAAATAAGTAATTTCTAAAAAGTTTGGATTTTTTTTCCCCCAAAGAACAAGTTTTACTGGAATACTGGTAAAATAATTGATGTTCATTTAGAAAGCATATGAAAAATGGAGATTAGGGAAATTCAGTTTTAGTCATTTCCTTCTAGCACATATACAAGGAAATGATATAATTATATTTGGAATTTAAGGGTAGATTTATAAAAATTACATTTAGTTATTTCCATTCGTATAAAGTCATGTTGAAGTGAGAAACAATTCATGTGTCTTAAACATTAGTAACTCTTAAACATTTGTTAATATTTTGTGTAGGAAGTATTTTAGTTTAACATATCAAAGAAATAAGCTAATTAATAAAACTAAAGTTTTAAAAGGAAAAGTTTGTTTTTAAAAGAGAGTATTTTCTTAGTACTTCTTAAAATGAGAAATGATCTTAGGCTAATTCAAGTAATTAAATCACAAAGTTACACTGTTATTAAGAAATTATTTACTTAATTGTACTTAAGATTTTATTCTTTTGAAATGATAAGGCTGACTTCTTCCACTAAAATATAGATTTTATATTCTAAATTAAGCACACTTTAGAAAAATATGTAATTCTCTTATTTACAAAAGTCAGTAAGAAGTCCATATAAATAAAACAACAAGACATGATAAATTCACTATTAAATAATTAAGAAATTATAAAACCTATCTTTACTAGTATGGCTCAATTTTTTCAAGTTTATTATTTTTCAAAATCTTCTTTTTTATAAACTAAAATAACATTTATCACAAAAATTTACTGATTGAATTATCCTTATTTTGATTGAATGAATCTCCACATAGCTACCATTAGAACAATACTCAGAACTACTACTCCAGTATTACCTCATTTCAACAGACAGAAATTCCTCTTCCCAGAAATGTGTAATCCTTAAGAGGGAGAGAAACACTGGAGCAAACAAATGATTCTTCATTCTATATATACCTTGCATTGTTTGTTTTATTCAGAATATAATTAGAAAATGCCCTACTCGATTCTCTGTACTTTTTTTTGCCATGGTTAAAGATAAACAGACAAATAAATTTTAATTTTTCATCTTAAGGTCAGAATACAACTTTAATCCTAATATATTTAATAAATCTTATATCTCCCTTAATCTGTCACCTAAAAAACCACACCCATTTAGTGTATGATTGCAAAGGAATATTATTTCCAGATGATTATAATAAAAGTTTCTTTTCTAAGATACATTGCCTGTCTAAACGATGCAGTTTATAATTCTATCCTACACCCAATGGGTCTGACCCTGAGATGGAGTTCCAAAGTTCCATTTAAAGTCAATAGAAGTTCTAAGAAATGTAACAAAAAGGTGGATTAAGGTTAATAAACATAATTTTATAAATTGCATGCATATATATGTGTATCAAAATTTCTCTAAGATTTCTTGCCCTTCTCTTCAGCAGTATATTGAAATTTATTCAAATTTATGCAACATTGTTTAAAGAAACGGGATTTTACAAGATTTGAAGGCTCACTCCCAAATGATTTCAGATAGTGCTCTTGAAAAAACATAACAACAAAATTCATTATGATTTATCATTCTATTTGATTGATAATAGTAATAGATGTGACCCAAACAGCTATAATAAAATGAAAATATAGATGTAATTGCTTTGATTCTAGATGAGCACAGGTAGATTTTGCCCATTCTCAGAATCACAGTAGTTGCCTGTTGAGATACAATTAGTACTATTCCATTTTGTGTCTCCCAAATAAAAACTTTCAACAAATGTCTGGCTATGGAGTGAAGGATCTTTATAATTCTAATCAGTTGGCCAGTGAAATTAAAAAAAACGTCTAAATTGCATCTTGACACTCAGCCATTAAGTCAGCTTTGGGGCTGCTCCAGAACTCCATTAAACCATTCATCCAGGACTTGTGTTTTTACCCTGTTTCTTGGACTAAGTCTCAGTCAAACTGTCAGAATGGGTATGAGAGTACACAAAAGGTTTGTCCCTGTTTGGCTCTAATTCCCTCTTTGATAACTTGGGTTCTGGGTCCTTAAAGACTTTGGCTTCCAAGTCCTATAACTGGGTCCTCTGGCTGTGGCTAGTCCTTCCCGATGTGGCTTACTCATTTTTCTGGACTGCTGTCTATTTCCCTTTGCCAAATGGCCTGATGGGATACCTCCTATCCACTGCTAGCTCTTGATGGAGCTATCTCCTGGATACCTTTACAGAGACGATTTTCCTCTGGGTTTGCAGATGTATGGTTCATGTCATTAGGTCTGTCTAATCCGTGAGACTGGTTGCTCTGCTGAAACAATTCCTTTGCTCAAATTAAATGTAGGACTGACTCATTGTTCCGTTTTCTTCTGAACTATGCTAAGTTATGCTCTGTTAGTTTTAAACATGAGATTGAAATAGGGAGTAAAACCAATATTTACCTCTCATTCTAAATCTAATACGTTTTGTCCTTTTTTTTGACCTGCTAATTAGCAAAAGGATCTTAGATTTAATGTTGCAAATGTAAATTTTCTATAGTAAGGTAACATTGTGTGACCAATGAATACTTTTGCTCCCGACTTTTAACTGTGTTGATGATGCTACTCTATTTTTAGTTTTCAAAGATTAAGATAACGCTGAACAAACTAAAGAACGTGAATTTCCACTAGTTATATTAAACTAGTTGGTCATCTGTTGCTTATTCAAATTCTTGAATTCTACTCTAATGATGAAAACTGCATATGGAGGGTAGAGGCCCTGAGATAATGTTTTAAACTGTATTTTTTAGTGCCAAAGTATTCAAGTATATTGTGGTTCTTACGTTAATGATCAATTTCAAATTCTGTCAAAGTAGTTAAAATACATATAATTTTAACATATATTAAAATATAATTTTTATCATGGAAAGCAACTTCACATTAAGTAATATTCTGAAATGATAGCTGACGTTACATAATAAACACCTTTAGTCATAAAATGCCCATCGTCACCAAATACACATCTACTTCCCAAGCCTGATGTCAAAAGCTGAAGTTAAAATACCATATGGGTATATAAAACAAAACAAAACAAAACAAAAACACCTTTTTTCCCTGGTCGTAGAGGTAGAACAAAATTAATATGGAATAACAATATTCATTTTTTAGCAATTCAGTCAATGACATTTTGACCCTCAGAGAAAGGAAATTTATAAGGCTCAACTAGTGCTAGTGCAAATGAAGATGTACCTTCTAAAAAAGTAACTTCTTTAGATATGAAACAGAAGCAGTAAGCTACAATACTGTCAGCTAAAAGTTTTCTGACACACTTTGCCTAAATGGTGGGGATTCGTACCATGGATGTCAGATATCATCTGTACAGTTCTATAAAAATCCTTCAAAACCCTATAGGAACCCACAAATTTCCACAATTGGCACGGTAGGGATACAACACCTTTTAGCTGAAGGCACTGTACCTCTGGGAGGATCTTTTTATTAAGAGGAACTAGAATGAGTTGTAAGTGCCACATATGGGGACCGGAATAATGTAAAAAAGAACGGCAGCCACTGAGCCACACTTGTAGCACTTAAAAAAAAAAAAAAAAGATGAGATGATAAAGAGCTGGCATAATCATAAGTTCTGTACAATCACTTTGGAAAGAGATCTCAAAGCTAACTAGCAAAGTTAATGAAAAGTTCAGAGATTAAATAAAAATGGAATTAAATCAGAATGAAAATTAGGAGACCTAGAAACGTTAGGACCAAAAAAAAAAAAAAAAAAAAAAAAAAAAACCACCTTAAAGGTGACTGAAAAGTTGTGAATTAGAAAATCTGCAAAAGCATATGTAAAGCAAGGGGGGAAAAGCTTTTATGTTTAGAGCTTCATGATGTCTCTTAATAATCCAAAATATCAACAAAAATAAGTGTGGGCTTAACAGGCATGAAAACAATGAAAAGGGAGCATTCTACTTGCTCAAGTTGTCAGTCACTTTCAACTGTTTTCCTCTGAAATACAGAGCCACTCCAATTTTAAATGCTTTTGTCCACAGAGAGATCTAAGGTCTGTAGGGATTTTATATAAAATATCACCAACTAAAGGTGTAGGGTCTGCAAATTCTACATGTGCCTACGAAGAGCAATTTAAATTTTAAGGCGGCCAAAGAGAATAGGAGGAAGAAAGGCGGTATTATATGCTTAAATATTTTCATTATGCTTCCAAACAATTCATGATTTATACTAGATTTTCAATATTGTTTTACAAAATGGGAGTCCAGAAGTCCCTTTTAGTTGTGTTGCAAAATGTTATTGCTAGGACAGGCTGAGGTTTATCATTGAAATGACAGAAAAACTGAGGTTCTCAAGAAGCATGCTGAAAAGAGGACAGGGACATAGAAGGTATAGAAAGTTCTGGGGCACGTATAATATGTGTTCAACACCTTAATGAAAAAGATTACTGAGATCCCCACAGTAGTCCTGAAATAATGCTACACTACTCCTTTTATGTGATGCCTCAGCTTTTGATTTCCTTACTCTAAAGTTTTGGCTTCTAAGGACACAACAAATTTATTTTCTAGTCTTATATGAACCGTATTAACTTTTTGATTCTATATAGAAGATCATTAACTCTCAAACTTCAAATATTTGCTTTAATAAGAGGAAGAAAATATAATAATCACCTGCAACTAATATAGAATATTAGCAAGTAGAACTTTGAAATGACATAGAGGCTAAAAGGATTCAGGAATGACATGTAAGAAATGATCTGAAAACTCAACAGTAGGAGACTCTAATAATCAGAAAGGGGAACGACATGACAATAGAAGGCTTTGTGCGTAAAGCCCTCAATACAAAACCAGTTCAGGAAGAGCACTGATTTTGATCTCTAGAAACAAAATTTGAAAATATAAAAATAGGAACCTCATTTAACATTTTTCAAGAGAAAAAAGGCAATTCTGAGCCAACCTATGGAGAGCAAGGAGAAACAACTGATTAGTAAAAAAAAAAAAAAAAGAAAAAGCAACAACCAAGTTGAGCTGAATAAGGTAGGTGTATCACGAAACTTCTCTTTTTGATTTAGGTTTGCAAGGAGACAGGAAATGGAATGATTCTATTATGAGATCACCTTCCAGCTCTGGTCTAAATGTTTTCTTGTCTTTTCAGTCAAGTCTAACACATTGGAGAAGAGATTAAGTTCGAATTATTTCCACTTGAACACAATAGCATCAATCCTCTGTAAGTAGTCTTTTTAAGAGACAAATATTGATACAAAATAGGAATCTAAATTAATTTTTTTCATATTCTATAGAACTCTGAGAAGTCAATAAGCAGGGAATATTGACATTGAGGTGCATAAGGGAACATAGTATTCTAAAACTGTAATGATACACAGATCAGATTCTTTTTTCTTCTTCTTCTTCTTCTTCTTCTTTTTAGAAAGAGAGAGAGAAAGGGAGAAATGGGGAAGGGCAGAGGGGGAGAGAGAATCTTAAGCAGTTCCACACCCACCACAGAGCCTGATGATGATCTCGATCTCACAACCCTGAGATCGTGACCTGAGCCGAAATCAAGAGGCAGGTGCTTAACTGACTGAGCCACCCAGGCGCCCCACAGCTCAGACACTTAAGGGGTATTTTCTTTCCATTGTTCAGACCATGATGGCTCTAGAACTCTTTTGACAGCAGAGAAAATAAAGATTAAAAAAATCTATTTGAGGGGCGCCTGGGTGGCTCAGTGGGTTAAAGCCTCTGCCTTCAGCTCAGGTCATGATCCCAGGGTCCTGGGATGGAGCCCCGCATGGGGCTCTCTGCTTGTCAGAGAGTCTGCTTCCCCTCCTCTCTCTCTGCCTGCCTCTCTGCCTACTTGTGGTCTCTGTCTGTCAAATATAATAAAAATAAAACTTAAAAAAAATCTATTTGATTGAAAAGACTCAAAACAAGTCTAAAACCTTAGTATATAGAATCTATATTATTCCCCCCAGCTTTAACCTTTCCTACTTTTTGCTAAAATACCCTCGAACATTAGATTTGATTAATAATGCATTAATTTCAGTAAATTATTTTCTTTTTAATTCACCTTCAACAAAATAAACAAAATCTAGCAAGGTCTGGGAAGATAATTACAAATGAGGTGAAGGGGCTTGCTACTTACTATTCAGATAAAATTGAACAGTTATAAAATACATATAAACTAAATAATTAAAATTAAAAATAAAACTTCACAGGTATACTCCACCAATATTTAGAAAGATCTATTAGCTCCCACATGAAGATGAACATTGTATTTAGTTATCTCTTCTTCCCAAAAGTCCCTTGTTCCCCTTCTTCCTCAGCGTTCCAAGAGAACCCTGGATTTTCCTCTTGTAGGGATTACTTCATGAAGTTAAACCATTTCAAATAAATTGATCTTCCACAGTCATTAGCATATGGTTACTGACTACTTACTTTGCATGGTCTGACGTGTCAGAGATTTCATATACTGTAATGTGTCTAAAACACAGTTTCTGTCCTTTAGCGGGGTACATCTGCAAAGCAAGCATGCGGTAAGGCATGAATGTGCGCATGCTCACACCGAGGCCACGTTAGTTGCAGACCGTGGTACAGGGAGTAAGCTCTCCCACGTGCGGAAAAAATGTGGGTCCTGATAGCACAGCTAGGGGGGCAAGCTTCCGGGGAAAATAGGACCAGGCTCTTGAGGAAAAGTAGGACTTAAGTGAGAGAAAGAGGATGAAAAGCCGAAAAAGGAAAAGGCAGAAAGGCAAGAAGCGAAGGCAGAATGAACGCACTAGTTTGGCAAAAGCCTTCATTCAGGGCATTCTAAGAGTAAAACTTGGGAATGGAGAGAAACTGTCAAATGTGGAGCATCAAACTGCAGAAGACGGATGATAATTTAACATGTTCTGCTCTCCAAAAATAAGTTGTTAAGAAGCACTAACCCATAGCTATTCCACTCTTCTAAAGCTTCAAAACATCTCTTACCAATCCCAGGAATATGTCTACCTTCTCCGACGTCACCGTTTGGATTTGGATTTTACCATTTTGGAGTGGAGTAAAAAGACTAAACAAAGTTCAGTTTCCTGAATCTAAGGACACTTATGTTCTTGGATTCAACAAGCAAAATGGTGAACATACCATTTTCCCTCTTAAACCTACCCTCTTGTGACTTCTATTTCTCTTTGAGAGCTTCAAAGGTTGCTATGATTTCTCCTAATTCCCCTCTTTCTCCCCGGCATTCAGTGGGTTGTCTTGCCTGTTCCTTTTTTCCACGGCCCTTCTTGTATTGATTCCTTGCTCTCCGTGCCCAGTCTTGTATTTAGCTCAGGCACTGCCTACCGCAAGAATACATCTGCCGCTCTCAGTCTCTCTGTGTCTCTCTTCTGTTGTCTAGTCTCTCCGAACTCCTGAAATCCTACCACCTGTGAGGGTCTTTCAGCCCACTCCCAGATTACTCTTCCTAAAGCACAGTCTGACAGTGTGAAACTCACGCTCCTAACATCACCAGGCTTCATACCGACTGAGACAAACACTGCAGCTTGATGTTTAAGACCCTCACCAGTCTACTGCCACCACTTCATATATTCTAAGTTCTATTTTTCTTTTTATATTTCTAAATTCCTATCAAACCTAATACTCAATGTTTTCTAGGCATAGATCATGAATTCCTGTTCTGGGCTGGTATTATTCATCTGAATTGTTAATTATCTATAACCTCGGATAACATTTTTTTTTCCTCAAACATCTCTTATCCTGCTGACTCTGAGTAACCTGCTCCCTCCCATTAATTTCTGTCTCATATGGTTTCCTTCTGTGGATTGGCTTACCTCATGAATTATAAGAGGGGGTGAGAGGAAAAGGAAAAGGATGGCCAAGGAAACTAACCACATGTTTATGGAATGCCTTAAGAAAGGCATTAAGATGTAAAATATCTTAGCATTATTTTTAGTTTCATTTAGAATAACAGTGAGGTATTACAAGATGTAATATAACTGTGTACATAGCACTATGAGGGACACGGGGAGGAATCACTATCTTTCAGGCGCTCATTTCATCTGAAAGAATCCTATGAGGTAGACAATATTATTACTTACCTCATTTTCGGTAGAGAAAAATGAGGAAAGAAATGAATCCTACTCAGTGACTAAGTGCTAAATCTGGAATTGGAACCCCTACCATCTGTCCCAAGAGCCCAAATACCGGAAGCCGTATGCCTTTCTGCCTCTCCCTCACTACTGCATTAGTGTAACTACTCCCCTCCAAAAACAAGGACCATGGCTTCATTTCAGGGCACATAAGCATGCAGTTTAAATGTTCTCTAACAATTCTTTCACTTCTGTTTAATTTTCAAAGTACACTGAAGTGCATTTAATTATATGCAGCCCAATTTTGATGGAGAGAATAAGATAATATTTTTCCCTTGCCTCATCATGTACATAAAATGCTTAATATTCTTTAGGTACAAGCATATTAAAACCCTATAAGGATGAAGATATAGAATACTGAAATGACATTCCATCAATAATATTTGACGTCTAATATACAAAAAGTTAACAATAGCAGAAACAGATTCAAAGAATGAATGACAACTCGATATTTTGCAAGATAATTAAAATTTTGATTATAATTTATATAATTTAGGAAAAGACCCAATTCAGTCTTCCTCTAATTTTTGTCTTTTTCCAAAATCCACTTAAACAGTAAGCCAAGGGAAGCTTTCCTTATATCTCTCTATGGAAAATACAGATAAATGTTTTTCACATGCACTAATTCACAGAAGCAGAAAACATACGATATGCTGACTACAAACATTTTAGTTTTATAAACCCATCAGGCATTAAATCTATGATTTTTATATGTTATTTTACACACCCTACTTTTTCATTGATATATTTCACATTTAACTGAACTAAATTGATACTAAAATGAAAAAATCTAAAATAGCAATTGCCAAATGAAAAAATACAACTAACCTGGCAATGCCGTCATTTGGCCCCATAATTATCTCAGGTTGTAAAATATAATGTTAATAAATGATTCTTATCACTGGACACTTAACAATTAAGAAAACACTTCTCTGCCTGTCCTCTCTGTATGGTACACAACCACCACTACCCGCTATAGACTAACACGGGGAGTGACACCAGCAGTTCCAACACCTCCATTATGAACACCTTTCATTTTTCTGAAATAGGGCTTTTTTAAAAAGGGGGAAAACAGGATCTAACTCTTGTTTGCTCTTTAAACTTTTATTGTTTTAGCATTTTATAGAGAGAGCGAGCACCAGCATACTCAGGAGAACTGCTAAAAGTAAAAGGCCTCAAGCTACCCACTGCCTAGCTGATAGGATAAAGCAGAGGTATAAAAACTTTTGTCTGATTGCTCACTTTCCGTGTTTTAGAGTACTGCTACTCTCAAGAGCATATATTCATGTTCTTTCTACTTCGAGTTTTATTACTTCTTTTGTATTATTTAATACATCTAAAGACACTTCCAAAAGACAAATTTTTCCATTTTGAAAAAGTAATGGTTTGGAACCTGATAAAATACATTAATGTTCACAGTGTGTTTTTTGCAAAGGTGATAGAGTAAAAGCGCTATAAAACAATTAGGCGCATGATCTTAAAGACATTAATATGTCAAATAGAATAAGATGTTTAAAAAGTCAACAAAAATAATATCCTAGGAAAGGTCAGATGGAAATAGGCATGCATAAAGACCATGTTTCTCATTCGGGTCTTTGACTAGATCTCTAATGCAGAGATGGGGAAGAAAATATAAAAATGAGAGAAAGTACCATTCTTACCTCAATAACTTGAAATTAGAAGTATATGATGTTTAACTCTAGGTGGTATGGACATTAAGTGTCGACTCATCCTAACAACTGGATGGTATATATGTTTCATTATTCAGATTATAATTTTTTTTCTCCTGAATTCTAAGTCCTACCAGGGTCAATACTTTTTAGTAAACAAGAAACTGATATGCTTGGCCTACTGAACAAGGCCAGGCATTTTTTAAAGTGTCATACACATTTCTGAAATCCACAATACATCAATTTTTAATACATCTACTCTCTCAGCTCCATTAAAAAGATGGTAGGGGAAAGATTTTAGAGTAATTAATGATATAGTTAGCTGCTAAATATTAATAGGAATCGTAGTCTTGCATAAAATATAACATATAAACCTTGCCAATACAGACGCACCAGTAATTAAAGTTGAATATGTAATTACACTGATTTATAAGACAGGCAAAAAGTTACACTTTACTAGCTTCTATGTAAACTGTGGGTAACAGTTAAACTTTGCATTTTACGGTTTATAAAAATGGGCAGTATCTTGACTACAGTTCATAAATGGTTTAGAGACCTGTAATAGTAGTAAAAATTACGACAACTTATTCCATCATGAATATTTTTATTGCACCATACAAACCAAACTGTGATAATGACCCATAAGATGTAGACTCATCTTAGATACTGCTCTACCCCCAAGAGAATGTTAGTACTACTAAGAATTTGTAGAGGACTGCTGGTATAACAATTATGGGACATTGGAGAGAATCTAAAAGATGCATTAAAACTGATTTTGATACACTTCCTCATATCACGAACACGGGGCAATTTAACTCCCCTTAAAACTGTATTTTGGACTTCTATACCACTAGAAACTTCAGACGAATACCAAATGTTATAAGCATATGCGTCCGGGCCCTTCCGGCTGCCCGGCCTGCTAACCCACTTACATGTGCGGCTGCGGCGAGCAGCCCGGACTACTGTTTCCGTTGCTGTCGATGTGGTCCAGGGAGCCATTGAGGTCTTCGTGGACGGCCTGCAGTAGGCCACTGGAGGCGTTATTGATCAGTCCCGGGTTACTAAGCAAA
>NC_045624.1:34752500-34755000 GCF_009829155.1 Mustela erminea
ATCACAACCAAAGAAATAGGATAGAATTGGCTCAAAAAACACCATGACATTTTCCAGAAAACATTCGATTAAAAAAAAAAATCAATTTATATGTATCTTACGACTGATCTAAGTCCTCCTCAGCATACCACATACCTTTCTATTTGTGATTTGTACTGCTTTTCGGGTTGCTCAAAGTGGGTTTCCTTTTAATATCTGTAAACCTATCACAGAAAGATATTCTGTCTGGCTTCAGCCTCAAGGCAGTGATTTGTGCGCTGATAGGTGTACTTTGTTTAGTGTCACCCACGGTGTAGATTGGATAGATTTTGTAAAAGATAGCATTACTTTAAAAGAAACATACAATTTGACAAGCGATTGCATTTTACTTTCATTTTATTGCCATATTTTTCATCACACTCATTGTTTTCTAACTGTCGCTAAATTGTTCATTTTCTTAGTCTGTGACATCGGTAGAGCTATTTACTGTTTATAAAGCAATATGCACTTACAGGTTTGGGAGATGGTTTGGGCTCTGAGGGTCGCATGTGCAAGTGGGTCATCATTGCTTGAAGACGTTCGCGTTCTTTAGAAAGCTGTTAAGAAAGAGTGAGATCAGAAGCGTTTTAGAAATGACTGATACAGCTATTTTATGGCAGTGATACATCTTATCACTGAGCTTGTCTCAGAGTAATGATTCCTGCATATAAAAGTCTGTGTCAGTAGGAACTTATCTGGGAGGAAATGCAACTTTGGCTATGGGGGGGGGGGGCGTGGAAAACTTTTATAGCTTTCCTTATGTTAAAAGGTCAGAGAAAACAAATAACACTTCATCTTTTTGTCAATAAGAGAATTGAGGTCACACTTGCCTCGACAGTAACAAGTTACTGAAACCATAAATTAGAAGGCCCACGGTGTCTTTTAAAGTCCTGTGGACACTGTTAGCAATGGACTAGTGCCAACAGCTGTGAAGGGGTGAAGGGTTCTCAAAGCGAAGTGCCTGCCAGGATTGTCTACACACTTCATGCATTCCCACTGAGGTCCAGTTAGTGCCCCCTGCAATCTGCCATCATCAATCTAATTCAATAGAGTGACAGAGACCAGGCAGTGTGAAACGCTGAACTCTGCCACGGGAGTCGGCATCTACACTTGCACTGGGTCTCATTACAACTGACGGACCTTACTTTTCCATCAGTCAGACACAGCAGAGGGAGTGAAAAAAAAAAAAAAAAAAAAAAAAAAGGAAAAGAAAAAGAAAAGAGGCATAATTGGTTTCACTGCAGTCTGCATCATCAGCTGAACTCTTGTGTTTCAGTCTACCCTTCATAAATGGTAAACAGGTTTACAAAAAGCTATTCAAGCTACAGCGGCCATGATGCTTTTTACGTGTTCTTGATTATTTTACAGGTCAAAATAAAATGTTTTTAGTAACTCTCTGGAAAACAGCTGTGACGTGATGAATTTAAAATAATTTAAGACACCGTCATGTGCTTAGAATAAAAAACTGTATGTTTAATAAAATGAAGTTAGGTTGGATCGAGAAAAAAAAAAATCTTTAAGAGGAAATATTAGCCAAAGCTTTAACGGGTTGGTAAAAACATAACAGAAACCATAGCATGATAAATTGCTTTCAGATCAGTTGTATGAGTTCTATTTATTTTTGTTTCAATATCAACGGAAGCGTTTTTAAACTTAAACTAGCAGCATCGGAAACAACACATACGTATTACGGTCCATGGTATTATAGGTGACCGGCCATTATTCTAGTAAAGGTAAGTCTTAAGAATCTTTGCAAGTTCTTTAATTGAAAAAACACTAGAGGGGCACCTGGGTGGCTCAGTGGGTTAAGCCTCTGCCTTTGGCTCAGGTCATGATCCCAGAGTCCTGGGATCCAGCCCCGCATCAGGCTCTCTGCTCAGCAGGGAGCCTGTTTCCCTTCCTCTCTCTCTGCCTGCCTCTCTGCCTGCTTGTGATCTCTGTCTGTCAAATAAATAAATAAAATCTTTTAAAAAAGAAAAAAAAAAGAAAAAGAAAAAACACTAGAGGTCGAAAAGAAAAAGGAGGTTTTTCTCAGGGTGCTGTCTTACAGGCGTGATATTGTAAAGACTTTTTGGCGACGTTATAAAATCTCACGGAACAAGTCAAGATCGGCTTTGTGAAAACTGTCTCAGTGATAAAAATTGTATCTAACTGTGGAGTTTAGCCTAAATTCTATTGAGGAAAAAGACCTTAGAGCTGACTCTTTGGGGATACTGAAATCTCTAAAGGTTAGAGAGGTCTAAGTGTTAAGGAATGTTAAACTACAGTGACCCACCCTGAGCCATCAGCCATTGCCATCCTTACAAACAAATGAAAACTCCAGATACTTCTATCAGATATTGTGTTACAAGGCTCGGGATCTGCCCATCGCTCAGTTTAACACACCAGAAATCTGAGAAAGGGGCCTGTGGAGAAAGCACCCAACAAACCTGTATTTCTAGTTGTTGGACCACTTGCATTTGCACTCGGCACTGGGCCGTGC
>NC_045624.1:34760000-34782500 GCF_009829155.1 Mustela erminea
TATATAGGCTAAATAGTAATAACGAATGGATTCCTTTTATTTCAAACCAATGGATATGTTGTCTGATACCTAAGGAAAGCTCAAGCTATACATTTATTTCTAGTGCATTTCAGAAATAAAAATCCCACAACACTATTTTCTCAGAAAACTTTTTATAATAAACACTAGATACAAAGTTTCTGGAGAAGAGTAAACAAGAAAACTGGGAGCTAAAAACCTTTCACAGCTTTTTGACTTGTCTTTCTTTTCCCTTAAGACTCAATTCTCCCCAGAATTACAAAAGAAAAGCAAAATCTTTTTTCCAAGAAAATTCATATTAGTGGTGGTGTCTTCTTCATTTTGTTTTTCACACAGACACTAAACTTTTTTCTGAATAACTGAACTTGATTAACTTAATAAAATATATTATGTCTTCGTAAATTTCCGACACATGTTAAGAAAAAGACAGTATCAGTATGGAAATGTATTTGATACATACTTTTTTGCAGTACTGGGTACTTGCATTACCTCTATTAACAGAATATATCACAGATCTCTGAGTAAGAGAATCTAAAGCATATCATAACAAAAATGGACTAAAAGAAAGACCTTACAATCTACTGTCATTTGTTCTGTCATCTCTATAAAGTTAATGGGTTGGAAAAATAGCCTTTGGAACCAAAGTTGGTATTTAATTGAAAGGAAATGCTTTTTAATTGTAATTTCTTTCTTTTCCCCCTTTTTTTTTTTTTTTTTGCCCCATCCACCTATAATTTCTCTTAGTTTCTAAAATATACTGGCATGAATGTGAGAAAGAAACATGGAGCGTAAAAGGAGGGTTCATATTCATCTGCTTGTTAGTAATAAAAATATATATAAATATTTAAGATGAAAAGAGTGTTCCTTTCCATGTACTATAAAGGAAATGACACTGAAGGGTAAAATATGTGTCTTTTCTTAAAAACTTACTCTTTGTCAGAAAGAACAACTTAGAGCAATAAAATGGCGACCATGCTAGTTCTACAGCTTAAATAGCCATATTTAAGAAATAGCAGCAACAGTCCTCATAAGAATCTTAATGATAAGGAATAACATAACACTTTGATAAGGATGAATACATTCGAATGAAGAAATATGAAATCAGCTGTTAAAAAATTAATGTCCCTCTATTTTGTCTTTGTTTTAACAAATGTTATTTTCTTAGAGAGGAAAGTGTGAGCAAAGTTATCTACCATCTGAAATGCCCTCTTTGCCTACAACAGTTGAATCAGTTTTCATACCCAACAAAATGGTAGCTCACTACTTTCTGGTATAAAAGCAGTGCAAATTTTTTTTTTTTTTTTAATTTAAGGCCATTACAAATGCCAAAGTAACAGAAGAAGCAAATTTTCTTTTAATTGGTCAGAAATGAGAAAAAGTTAAAAAAAAATCCTTGTGGAAGTCTTACTGTAATTCTGTTATAAAGTTATTATGATGCCAAGTACTTGTGGCTTGTTGTTAAGGTGCTTTTACTTTATACCCTGTAGTCTACCATTTGTAAACACATCTTTTTGATGTTTCTGCCAACATCCTGGCAACAAAGCAGTGCAATTTCAAATGAGCTAATTAACTTAATTGTTGATGAAGCATGAAACAGTTCATTCACCCTGTTAGCTGCTCCATGACAACATAAGAGTCTCAGCCTGTGAAGTTACTCATCTCCATAAACCTATCTGTAGCTCTCTGTTTAGATCTCTTGTATAGCAGAATTGTGCATGGAGAATGTTTCATAAAAGATGGATATTCTCATTTGCAACGGAACCTCTTAAAATTAAAAAAAATATATATCACTGTAAGAAGAAATTAAGGATACACCAAATTTTGATTTTAAGTGTGAGAAGCCATGTAATTGACCATACAAATATACAGCCATGCACATTGCCCTCTGATTCTGAGGGCAACAAGTAACAATGTAGATGAAATAGATTTATTTCTTAAAATGTTAGCCTCTTCTAACTTTCATGTCATCATTCTTAATGTTAAATATAAATATGTTAAACATCATTATTTAAAGTCAGGAAGAGCAAGATTGCAATTAAAAAAAATAAATCCGTAAAATATGTCTGTTCGAAATTATATATATTCTATGACTCCTCATGTAATTTTACTTAAAATTTTTATTAAAAACTTGAAATTTATTAAGACTCCTGCACACGTCTCCCAATTATTAATGACACGATTACTGTAGGCTACTATTTCCCATTCATTCAAAAACTCTATGGAGTGATTTGTAAAATACTTTGATGAAGAGGTAAAGACGAGGTCACCTTCTTAGCCTGACCTGGGCCATGTACTTGTTGGAGCACAGAGAAGCGCAGAGTGAGCCCCAGGATGGACTTTCACTTCCTCTTTTCAGCTTTGTCTTATTTACAACAATGTGCCTAACACTCCCACATAATCCACCCCCTTCCCTAAAAAAGGTAAGGAACCTACTTTAAAAACTGTCCAAAATCTTCACAAATGCTTTCACAGCCTGGCCATTTGCAAACTCCATGGCCGTACAGAGTGTGAGAAGCCCCAGTCTCCTCGTGTGACGAGCTGTAGCAAAAGAACACGGCGTCAGATTCATCTCAAAAAGCTATAATCGTTGCAGGCTGCTAGCGCCTGTCAGGTTACGATCAGTGACAAACAGGTCAAAACAGGTCAATTCAGCTCAGAGCAGTCAGAAAAATTTAATCGTTCTATTGAATAGTTCAACTGCCAAGGCTAGATGATGTTCCAATTAGAGGAGAAATAGAGCCAAAGATGACTGTTAATAAAGGATGAAAAACTAAGAGGACTGTATAATATCATATGCTAATCTTGCCATATGACCTTAATGTAACATTTACCTCTAAATAAAAAATATATATTCGTATGTGGTCAAGTGAAATAAACCTGTGTTTTTAAGAAGGTAATAGGACAGCCACCATAAGATTTTTGAAATGCTCTTTTTAAGGATGATATGGACCTTTAGGATCATTTAAATTGCTTAATATTTATGTGTGGACCATAAATTATATTTCCACTAGTTACAGCTGATTAAAAAAAATTCTACTTTGGAACAGTATTCATTAGCTATATCCTTCTGTAATCATCAAAGACTTTTGATAAGTGAATATTATGTCAGATTGAGATTCTAGAAAAATCAAGCAACTTCTGCAATATATAATCATCAAATTAATCTCAATTAAAACACCAGCATGGAAGCATTCAGAAGCATACCATTTTATAATAATGAAAACTAACAAGAAAAATTTTTCATGATACTCAAATGACCACCGGAAATACCACCAAATGATAGCATCCTATTTTAAACCGTTCTGTAATTAACTATGTGTTTCTCTAAAAACAAAATTTGTTTATGAGAAAGAATTTATTGCCGCCAGGCAGGTACTCACATTACACAACAGAATACTATCAATCCACTACACTCAAATATGTAGTCTTTACAGCTAAATACCACAGGAGCCTAAGTCACTCTGTTATGAAATCCTGCACTTATGTTTCATCCCTTAAAAAGATATTTTTCATGTTGAGCAATGTTTTAGCTTATATATTTTATGTGAATTGCTTTAAAGCCACCTGATTAGACGGCTTTATGCTTAAATAAATGGAAGTAAATGGACAAAAGTACAGGGTGCTCCTTTTACAAGGCCAGTTTTTATTCAACTAAAGTAAAACAGTAAGTTGAAAATTATCTAACATAATGTACTCAATGTTGATAACTGAAATCAAGTAATTTTTCCTTATGAATTTTGAGTCAAATTTATTCAGTTTTCACCGTAAGTTTATATCTATATATTTATAAATTCCATCATGTTACACTAATAAAAAAGGCAAACCAGATATTCTATCTTCTAGTTTATTACACCTGTGTTTATATCCTTATGTATATCGAGTCTCCGATACCTACGGACGTGTTCTTAAACATATATTAAGCACATGTTTTAAAGCATATGCTGGGGGGGGGGTGGGAAAATCTTTAATTATTTAATTAATTACTCAAAAGGGGGTTCTTAGGTTTAAAAATGGCAAAATATTCTCATTTCAGCAATCTGGTTCATCACAACATATTAGCCATAAAAATATGCTGACACAATAATTCCACATGCACTTATTAAAAAATAAATTTCTTCAGGCAAATTCCCCACTAAATCCATCAAATTGCCAGCATTTGAACTGCTTTCTGTAATGAAAATAATATATATGATAAATAACCTAAAGGTTTCTATTTAATTTGTTCTAAACATTCTGCCCCTCTTAAGTACAAATCATAATCTTTAGTTTTATGAATGGTAGAAGTAAAAGTTGGTGACAGATAAATATAGAATAAATCTCATGAGATTTACCTGTCCCGCCTTGCACTTAGGACTGAAGACTGTCCATTCACTATGGAATGATGCGTTATTGGTGGTGATGCTTTGGAAGTGGTGGAGGAGGTAGTCGAGGAGGAATTGTTAGTAGTGAGGTCTAGCCCTCCATGTTTAATGCCATTGTCTTCCATACTGTGAACTCCAGTCACTTCTTTCCATAACTGCTGAATCTCAGCAGGACTTAGTCCAGCTATAAAACAAAAGAGAGCCCCACTAATATAACAAGGAAAAGTTCATATAACGAGCTTAGTATTATTACTAGATTAATGCTGACAAAAGTGATGTTACCAGCAGAATTAATATACAATAATAAAATCACTTTATGCCATCAGCACCATACCCTTTCTCGTGAATAATCAGTTATTTGCTCAAGATTACCAATTTGGGAATGGTAGGGAATGATCCTATTGGAAATAATATCAAAGATTAATGGGAAAAACCCAGCAAGTTCTATTTGAAAATTAAACTATTCAACTTTTAACAGTAGCTTTTACTTATTGCTGGTATTAAGTTTTTATCAGTGAGCAACTGAAAAAGAAATAGAATTGGAAATGAGATGTATCAAAAGACATGAAAAGAGAAAGGGGTAAGGAGGATAAACAAAAGAAAAAAAGGTTAGGGAAAAAAACAGTAAACATTCAACTCAGAAGGAAAATACATTTGACAACTTTGACAAAGTTTTAGTTTGCTCTTTCTCAGACGGGCAAACAAAATAATTGAGTTTCACTTGGCGGTGCTAAATAAGCCAATAATATGATTATCTACATGGATCAATTAAGCAGATAATATGGGAACTTCATTTTTTGACCGACAGAATAAAAAAACTACTCATTTTAAACAACACCCTGTCTCAGATCATGCAAATTTACCAGATTTATGAAGAAAGAAAACAGAAAATTAAGGCACAATGCTTTAGCTTTTAATTATAATTTTGAAATAAGGAATTGAGAGATTATTGTCTACAGTCTTTGACTTCTAAAATAGTACTTATATGTGCCAAGTACTATACCTTCATGTATTCTTTCTATACCTTATGCTTCTTAATCCTCACTAAATTCAATGGAGTCAATAACTATATTTTAACCAGTTCATGGATAAGGAAACAAAATTTCAAAAATGTATCCAAGGTCACAAAGCTTCTGTGTGGTAGAGCTCTGATTTAAATCCAGGCAGTCTGATTTGAATGCCTTCGCTCTCGAAATATTATATTAAAAATACAAAAATTACCAAATAAAGATATCCAGGGGAAAATGCAGTTGCTATTATGATTGCTATCCCTTATTCAGCATCTGCTAAAGTCAGTCTGGTTCTTTACATTCAAAATCTCAATTAACCTCACCTGATATTAGGAATCATTACATTTTACAGATGAGGGCATGGCGTGGAGGTTTAGAAAGATTAAAGATGTTACCAAGTCACTACACTCGTAACTATTGTGGATAGAATTCACACCTAATGCACTGTGGCTCCAAAATCTAGGTTCTCTATTATTAAGTTCACCTACAACGTCTAACATGAGGGTGGAAGTACTAGTCAAACCACCCCCACCCCCAACTCAGATGCTCTAAGTGATATGGATCAATCTCCAGGTGTGCGGGAGAGGACCAGGATAGAACAGGCAGGGGAGACTAGGGGATGGTAAGAAAACATGATGGCGAGGACGGTGAGCCCTCTCACCTCTACCCCTGTGGGTAGAAAAATCATCAATCCAGACATCGTGGTAAGTAGCCCAAAGTGACAGAAGAATTCTCACTGCTCCAAACATAACTTCTGGTCAAATTATTCATCACAGTGGTAACCTTAAATTGCTATGCCTATCACAATTTCTTACAGATAGCTTTACTGAAAGCTATCATTTTGGTGATTCTGGCTCCTGAAGATTTTAAAACACCCTAAGACTGAAGAAAAGGCAAGCTAACTCAGGTTTCCAGTTATTAAAAACTATTTTTCATGTATAAAAGAGAATGGCTTCATAAAGGAAGGTATTTCTCGGTTACACAGGAAATAATTTCTTTATAAAGATCATTCATTATTGCTTTAACTCTAGCTTTAACCTAAGATTCTGAAACTCTTCTGACTGTAACTTTTTGATTACCTGTCTGTACAAGTTAGGTGTCCTCACAGCAAAGCTCCACTAGCAAACCCTGTCTCGTGGCAGCATCAACAACGTCTTCTGCATGGGAGCCCTCACGATCTGACTCTGCCTCTCTGCCCCACCATCAAATCTTGCCTAGACCATGGTTCTCCTTTCCTGTCTTCCTGCTTCCCCCTTGCCTTGCTATAACTTACCATTCTTCACATATCAGCCCAAAATTATCGCTGTAAATGCAAATGCAAATGTAAATGTAAATGTAGGCCATTGGGATCTCCAGGCAAAGCCTCCAATGGCTTTCCAGAACATTTCAAAAAACAAAACAAAAAATAAGCAAACAAACAAAAAACACAACAAGATAAAAGGGGAACCACCACCAACAAAAAAAAACCCCTACTGTGGCCTGTCAGATGTTGGCATTTATTGTCTGGGTCTTACCTGCCTCTCTGACCTCACCTATCGCTTGCTCTCTACATTTCACTCAGTTACCGCAGCTTTCTTCTGCATCTGAAATGCATCGAACATTTGCTCCCTTGCCAGCTTTTGCCCTGGCTCTTCCCACAGCATAGGTGACTCTGTCGTTGCTCTCATGGCTTCCTTATCCCGTCACTCAGAGGTCACCTCCTCTGAGAGGTCTTTGACCACCCCACCAACCACTGCCCCTCCCCACCTTGCCTTCTAGCATTCTCTGTCACCTCACCCTGCTTTCTTTGTCTTTAAATCATTTATCAGGAAATATATTATTCGTTTGTTTGCTTTACACGTTATCATCAGTTTTCCTCTACGGCAATGTAATCTTAAACTGGTAAGAGTAGTGATTTTTTACTTGACCTATCTATCCCCAGTGCCAAGAGCAGTGCCTGGTATGTGTTCAATAAACAGTAGTTGATTTAATTGATTACAACAGATTCACACAGATCTCGAAGGCATTTGGGTCTTCACGTGGAAGTTCTGTGGATCTTGAAGGCCATAGTATTCATGGGCACTGCCATCCTGGAAGGCCCATGTCTAAAGAATTATAAACGGCCCTAGTTGATTCTGATAAAATTTTATATCTTGGCTGAAGACTATTAGGTATTTTTAGAGACTATATCAGTTAAAGATGTTATTAATAATTTAGTTTTTGAATTTTATTAATAATTTAGTTAACCTAAGTATCCACTTACCTTTTAAAAGCAGACTTCTCTTACACTAGTCATTTGTGTTGAAAATTAGTGGTAACAGCATGATATCACAATGATATGGCAACAAATACTAAGCACATAAACATTTGATGAATAAGCCACCTGTTCACTATCCAAATAAGGATCCTTAATTAATTGAAGAAGAAAATGGTTTTTAAAGATTACAGATAAGGGGCAGAGAAGAGATGATGTCCGAAAGAGATTCCTTTTAGTGGAAGTGGTTCCCTAAAGCGTCTGGATGGAAGTATGATTCACTTGAGTACATTTTAAAACTTTCAATGCCCTGACCATAGTCCAAACCATTGAGATCACAGTTTCTGGAGGTAGGACACAGGCACCAGTCTGCTTCCGAAGCTCTACACATGATTCCAATGTGCAGATCATTTGGAAGGAAAACTGTTAAAAGCAAACTATCATTTTGCTTACAAAACTGTATTCACATCTACATTTTGGTTAGCTCTTTTCTATGGATATAAAACTATGACTATGAAACAATGAGCTGATCACTTCTTCAGAATTTTGAAAGTTTTGTGAGTTTTGAAGTTTCGGTGATTTGCAAGAATTAACTGATTTTTCAGGCAATAATAGAACACATTCAGTATGGCCCAAACTGTGTTCTATGCAACAGTGCTCTTCTTAACAGTCCTAATTGAAGAATTGAAGAGGTCTGTGGCCTGTGTCTTGGGGACTCATGACTAATGTTAACATGTACATCTGTTCCAAGACGTCTAGGAACAACAACAACAAAACTTTGAGTCTCTTGTTCAACTCAGCGTTTTACAAATCCATTTGAGGATAAAAACAAAGACAACAGGAACAAACTCTTTCTACAATTACACTGATTTATTTCAGTTTTAAATACTGGGTGTAGGCTTAGGATTAATTATGTGATCTCCGGCCAGCCCCTCCCTTGAACAGCAGGTTGCCTATTTATAAAGTTGAAGATTTTTTTCCCCAAAATCAGCTTACTTCAAAACTAAGCTTTGGGGTGCCTGGGTGGCTCAGTGGGTTAAGCCTCTGCCTTGAGCTCAGGTCATGGTCTCAGGGTTCTGGGATCAAGTCCTGCATCAGGCTCCCTACTCAGCGGGGAGCCTGCTTCCTCCTTTCTCTCTCTCTGCTTGCCTCTCTGCCTACTTGTGATCTCTCTCTGTCAAATAAATAAAATCTTTAAACAAAACAACAAACAAAAACCAAGCTTCTGTTGATACAGCTTCTCTGACCCCCAACTCAGTCTTCGTCTCTGTTTTATTAGAAACTTGCCCAGTGCTTCTGATATACCCATCACTGTTTTCCACGCTTCAGTGCTAATCTAAGACCCAAGCTACTCTTATATTCCCATTTGAGAGATGAGGACACTGAGGAAGAGAAAAGTTGAGTAATGAGCTCTAGAGCTAATGTGTGGCAGGGCTCCTCGCATTTTTAGGTTTCTGCTCACATAACCTCTTTCTAGGACTCTGTGCTTGGCCACCCCATCCAAAAAGTTCAACCCCACCCATTTCCACTTCTTTCTTTTGTCCCATTTTTTTTTTTCCTTAGCACTTACCACTACACATGTTAACTTAATTTACAATGTAATTTTTGTGGTGGCAGGAATTTTTGTCCATTTTCTTGACTGCTTTGTCCCCAGTGCCTGTAGGAGTGTCACCATGCTCATGGATACACCCAGCTCAATGGATACTGAGCTGTTCAAGTGCCCAGAATACCAGGGGGCTGGCAATCTGGGAAATCAGTGGACTACCTACCCATTACAGAGTAATAGTAAGGATGACTCAATTTTCTTAGTAACTTACTTCAAGGATACATACAGACTATCCTAGAGCCAAAAAGTTGTATGATAATGCAATTTTAAAATTAAAATTCCATGATGACAGAAAATCAAGAAATGATAATGGGTGATGGCTTTGGGATGATAAGTTGGGTTTACTCTCATTCACTGCCAGTACTACAAATAAGCATTAAAGGTCTGTTTTTCTGGAAGTTGAATGAATAAAAGGATGAATTCCTAATCAAATCATATGTAATACCACAGGTAAAGCAATTAAACAATAATTCCTTAATCCTGGATTCAGAGTATGTGGAGTAACTACTGGGTGACAAAGCGCTGTACTAAGAATTAATTAAAATTTGATAATTCACATCTAGATTATATATCCTTGGGGCACACAAGGTTTAAAAATTTCAATGGCTTTACTTATTGGTAAAAATTACATTAGCAGCTTTTTCACACTCAAAAATGAAAGATTCTTTCAATGTCCTTTCATTTGCTGGATCTACTAATTAATTTTTAATATTAAATAAATAATTTTTATACATTATGATGTAAAGTAAGTCTACTGTGATTTTTAAAATTAGCTTATCTTATTTAACAGTACTTTGCTTATGTTCTGGGGTTACGTATAATTAAAAGTGATGAAGGCAAATTTGGGTAGAAATATTTGTATCATTCATATATTTTGTGAAAACAATTTGATATTTAATGATCTGAATTACTGAAATATTATCAGGTGATTTTTCACTTTTCATCTTAAATTTTCCATTAAAAAACATTAGGACATGCACATGGCCAAAATAACTGAACCATAAAGAAGGTTATAGATTGCAAAATTAAATTTCCCTACCCACCCTCTCTGCTTCCTTGTTCCCCTCTACAGAGGCAACCATTATTCTAGTTTCTGGGCTATCCTTCAGAGATCTATGTGTTCATTTATAATTTGCCAAACCTAACATACTATTGATTTATATTTGACCAGGGCCTACTTCAACCTGCAGGTGTAGTGCCCGTCTCTAAAACATGTGTTTAATGAAAGGTGCACTGAGTGTATATTTGCCCAAATGCTGAGTTAGAAGGAGTAAAACAGCTGTTTGGCTAAAACTGAGACCAAAGGCAAATATCTCCACTAAAGAAGGAACTTCTGGGATACTGGAATAGTTCTGATACATATAAAAAAAATTCCTTCTGTGATTTCACTATTAAAATTTTTATAGGCTGCATTTTTGAAGTTTGATATTTTACTAAAAAAAACCCCATAATTTTCTCAGTTTTCCCCATCATGAAATTTAATATGGCAAAATTGACATTCTGATTTGGAGTCTTCCTTCAAGATATGAAGAAGTGACAAAGAGAACTTTAAAAAAACTTAGGGCCTAAATTGATATAAATTCATTTTAATGTATGCATGCTGATAAACCAATTATGTGACAATTAGAATTATGATATAATATAATCTCCATCTTTCTATCTTATTTACATCTTCTCAAAAACTAACTCAAGCTTCTTCATATTTCCCTATGTATTTAATGTTTTGTAACTTAGTCTTCATGTTTTCTTTTCTTTCCATTTTTTTTTTCGAGAGGGAGGTTAGAGTGGACAGAGTGAGAGGGAGAGAGAGAATCTTAAGCATGTTCCATGCCTACCTCCGAACCCCCACACGGGACTCAATTTCACGACCCCGAGATGATGATTTGAACTGAAATCAGGAGGCAGTCACTTAACCGACTGAGCCACCCAGGCTCTGTAAGTTAATTTTTATACATAAAATTAACAGCATTCATGATTACCTTTGCAAAGTTTTATTACTGTAATAATAAATGTACATTTAAACTTGAGCTTACTGATGGAGTTTTCACATGTAAACCCCCAAAGGGGAGTTTCCTCTCCAAGTCGCAAACTGGAGACGGACTGGTATGTTAAAAGGAATACTAAGATGCTAACAATAATTCTGCAGGGCATGCATTGTTTGTACTGTTGGCACTGTTACTCTGATGAGATACAATGGTGATCTCTGCAAGCACAGGACCACAGATCAGGCAAAAAAAACAAGATGCCAGAAGTGATGGTGAAATAGGCATTTGGCTATTTAGATTTCCATAAGCAGAGAATGAGTCAAAACCAAATAGCTGATTTTGGCCAAATACTCATCCTAAAGACAAACCTGAGCACATGCCTAACTCAGCATAAATTATTAAAGTAATAATTATTTAAAGTAAAATACTTTTACTTTAAATAAAGTAGATTTATGCTTTTTATGCTTTACTGCTTTAAATAAAGTAGTAAAGCATAAATTATTTAAAGTAAAGTATTATATTTTACTTTAAAAGATTTCATTTTATTTATTATTCAACAGTTCTCTCATTCCAAACTCATCTAGTTCTAGAAGGTGTTAGTTCACATTAGTGCTGGCTAGATAATCTAGCATTCCCTGTTTGGTCTTTCCGACCGGTCACAAAAGCATTATGTTTTAAATCAGTTTTATAAATTCAAAAACATGTGGAAAGTTGGGATGGAAGAAAGTTTTAACCACATATATTTTAGTTTCTGTAGTCTTAGGAAGCCTGTGACTATACTGTGTATTGGAATACAGTGACTTCTATCTCATGTCAAAAACATATCTAAATTTGAAGTGTGTGCACAATAATTTCCTATTACCTATAGACAGTGGTACTGAACCATGATAACATGTCACAAAGTAACTACAGCTGACATGTAAACTGTACTATCCATGAGTAAATAGCTTTATAATCAGTATTTTATTTGATATTGATTTATAAATCCATCCTTTTGTATTTGACTCCTGTACACCCACACTCACTCCATATGTGCATTTAGAGATAGTAATTTCATTGTCTCTTTTACATTAAAATCCAATATTATAGTAATATTCATGATGACTTTAAATGCGTAATAGTTAAAATAATTTACTTTACAGGGTGGTACAATATATTACATCATCTTGCAATACAGAGAAAAATGTCTATAAATCTCCTACTCTTTTTTTTTTTAAGATTTTATTTATTTTTTTGACAGAGACAGACACAGCAAGAAAGTGTACACAAGCAGGGAGAGTGGGAGGAGAATAGGCTTCCCACGGAACAGGGAGCCTGATGCAGGGCTCGAATCCAGGACCCTCTGGTCACGACCTGAGCCAGAGGCATATGCTTAACAACTGAGCCACCCAGGTGCCCCTATAAATTGTCTACTCTTACCAAAATTATTACAATTTTGTTACTTCTGTCTTGAAAGAAGTTGCAACTTTAGAAAGTACCCTGAGGGGGTGTCTGGGTGGCTCAGTGGGTTGGGCCTCTGCCTTCGGCTCAGGTCGTGATCTCAGGGCTCTGAGATCGAGCCCCGCATCGGACTCTGCTTGTCGGGAGCCTGCTTCCTCCTCTCTCTCTGCCTGCCTCTCTGCCTGCTTGTGATCTCTCTCTCTGTCAAATAAATAAATAAAATCTTTTAAAAAAATAAAAAGTACCCTGAGGAGGCTGTGTTAAATCATAGGAATAAATACTTCACATATGGCATATTTTTAAAGGCACAATAAGATCATCATCATGTATAAATCCTATGTGGTTGCATGGCTAATCAATCAGCCAACCAAAAACTTGGTGCAAAGTGAACTGGGAAACTGATAATAAAAGTGTTTAAGATATTTGAAATATTTTAATCTGAACTCACCAGTGGCTAAGGCAGAAATAATTCCAGGCTTACATTATTTAACAGTTACTTCTCTACTTCCTTCCATTCCAATTTTGGGATTTCAGCACCAAATTATGCAATTATGTTCCTTTACTACAGCTGGTTTATCTGACGCATTCTGCCTATGTTTGGCTGGTGAGTCTCCACAGTGGTACTTTTCGAACTACTACATCTAAACAGTGAGAACACAACGATGACTTCATGTTTTTTGTTTAAAATATAAATATTCTGCTTAACCCAGGTGTGTTTTCAGATGTGTTTCCTTTTCCTTGATGTTCTCTATCTTGTACATTTAATCTCTCATAACATTTCATGGACAAGCAGAAAAGAAGGAAAAAATGATAATTCTATTTAAAAAGTTCAGAAATAAAGAAAAATTTTATTTGAAAACTATTAAAATGGTTATATCATAATAATTTCCTTGTTTGGCAAGATATTTGTATGCTTGTTTTGGAAGAATATCGCACTTAAATTGAATTTTGCTTCTGTGAACATCTATTTTAAGCTTTCTTGAAGTGTTTGTTTCAATGCTTTTACTCAAAATCACAGTAGATCATACTTCTCTCTACTGAGGAGATGCTTATATGATTAGATCCTAAATATAGGTTTTCATATAAATTTTATTGAAAAAAACGAGATAAATTTATTGATTCTGTTTTAGTATAGTTTCTACTAAAGAAATCCATGTTTACATTGAATTAATTTATACACAGCTTTCTTGTCTTTAAACTTATTTCTTCATTTGTCCTCAAATGGTATTTATTTTTGCGAAGAACAACAATTTATGAATAGAACATTAATGGGCCCAGGGACACCACAGTTTATTCCAATTCTCTTTGGAATGGTGCAGAAAAGTGGGTTTATTGCCTCATTTTTCTTTCACTACTTAAACTTTATCTTTCTTGATTTCCTAGGAGTGATTTAGCCAGGTGAATTAGAGGATCTGAAGTTAAGGGAAGGAGGGATTCTGAGAAAAACATGCCGTGAAGATAGTGATTTGATAAGGAGAAAAATATTTACTACAAAATTGTAAATTTCATGTGCCCCAAACAAAATTGTGTGCATTTTAAAGACCTGTCTTTTATTGGCCTAATTTTATTTTTTTTCTATTAAATTGATTTTCTTTTTTCTTTCTTTCTTTTTTTTGAGATTTATTTATTTTAGAGAAATAGAGAGAGAGAAAGCATGAGTGGACATGAGCAGAGGGACAGAGAGAGAATCTCAAGCAGATTCTACACTCAGCACTGAGCCTGACATGGGGCTTGATCTCACAATCCTTAGATCACGACCTGACCCAGAGCCATGAGTCTGAGTTGGATGCTTAACTGACTGAACCACTTGATTTTCCTCCTACTGAGTCAGAAAAAGGAACAAAAAATACTATTACAATGTGAGTCCCTTTGTAACAAATATAATTGCAGTCCACTTGGATTAATGTTTGTTCCAACAAAATTCAAATGCAAATTAGAATGTGCTTTTATGGGGCTTCTGGGTGGCTCAGTCATTAAGTGTCTGCCTTTGGCTCAGGTCAGGATCCCAGGGATCACGCCCCGAATCGGGCTCCCTGCTCAGCGGGAAGCCTGCTTCTCCCTCTCCCACTTCCCCTGCTTGTGTTTCCTCTCTCACTGTGTCTCTCTCTCTGTCAAATAAATAAATAAAATCTTTAAAAAAAGAAAAAGAAAAAGAAAAGAATATGCTTTTGTGAAGTTTAATGATATCTGACTTTAACCTGTACTAAGAATTTTAGCAGACAGGGTGTCATTTTGTTTACCATTATCTTTTTTAAACCAAGAATGATTTCCATTTCCCAAAAGTTGGGTAAATGATGAATATATACAATTGTATAATTTATAGTGCTGTATTATTGTATTATCAAAGTCCTCACAAAGTTTTCTTATCAGAAAAACAAATAAGAATACAGCTGATAGTTTTTTGAAGCTATAATTCACAATATACATATAGGCAATATTATTTTAGAGGAAATAAGATTAGGGTCCCACAACGTATGATGAGGTCCTAGAAAGCATAACTTGGAATGGACTGTCCTTTGTAGACATATAGACTCGTATATGTGAGTGTCGGTGTGAAGATTAGGAACTTCTTTTTTAAAATCAGCTCTCCACCAAAACTCCTTTCAGCTCACTTTCGTTAAATGGGTGTTGTGAGCCTTCCCACTAATCTAATTCTCTGCAAGTCTTCAGTGTATTTTCAATAGTGCTTAAATCGTGTTGCCCTTATAAATTATTTTCTGCCGTAAGACTAATAAATATGCATTTAATATCTAACAAAACACTTGGAAGCAGTTTTACTATACACCTGAAAGCAGTGTGTAGTAAAATCTCTGAGTCTCAAGAAAACGGGCCATGCAACTGTGTTAACGATCGTGTTTTAATAATAAACCTGTAGGTCATAAAAGCAAAATCTCTCAAGGTAGAAGGCGGACAGGCCATGAAATGGGAGAAAGTGCAACAGGAGGACTGGAGAGCGCACCACATTTTGTATGTACCTTGAGGCAGCGATTGGACAGGAAGTGCCGCCTGGCCAGGTGGGATGGAGATGAGTCCCTGACGCTGAAGGCTGAGCAGATGCTGCTGCTGCTGGAGTTGTTGCATCTGGAGGAGCTGCTGCTGGAAGACAAGCTGCTGGGCTGCCAACTGCTGCTGCTGCTGCTGGTGGTGCAGAAAACCCAGCCCGGTGAACGGCGGGGAACACATGGTCTGCGCCAACCGCTCTCATACAGAGAAATGCACACTGCTTTCATTGCCCCGGTGAGTTTCTGAATGGTCATCCCGTGGTCAGAGTTCAAAAGCAGAATGTGAGCAAGTTCAAGATTTTCGGTTGCCTTTCTTTCAAATATTACACAGCAGCAGAGAACCAAGGAACTTGCGCGAAAAGAGTATGGAACGAGGTCTAGCAAAGTATGTTACAAAGGTTTGGACTTTCTTATAAAGTACTTGGCTTACTGCAGATGATAATAAGTTTATCTACACTAAAAAAAAAATCACACTTTAGAGAAACAGTCAACTTCAACAACACCCCTTTCTTTCTTTCTTCCTTTTTTTTTCCTTTCCTTTTCTTTTTTTCCAACTGAGTAAGTTTGGTCTGCAGAGGCCCATGAATACGGTCTCTAGCGATCTATTAGTAAACTGGGTTGTAGCCTTCAGAGGACAGGCCTGTTAGCTCTCTCTCTTCCTCTCCTCTCTTGTTGGAATATATTAAAGGCAGAATTATGTTCAGGGCAAGACAAAGCGCCCTGATAATAAGGAAAAGTATAACTTCCAATTTTGTGAGGCATTACAAGACAAACCAGAGTTCTTTGGACTCGGGAGGGTATGAGAAGGCAGTCACACTTCAGAGAAAGACAAGCTGCTGGGGAAGACCTTTCCTTTTTAGTTTGGGGAAAAGAGAAACTTCTGATGCGCTCACTGGAAAACAGACTGCATAATGGAGCAAGTCATGTGGATTGCCCAAAGCCTCCGGAGAAATAAGGGAGCAATTTCTATTCTGTAGTTGATGGCTGTCTGAAATTCTATTCACAAATCCAAACAGAAACAAAGCCTCAGGAGGTCAAAACTGTTTCCTGTACGTTTGCATAATGGGCAGCTTGAGGACAACGGCTCTGATACCTGCTGATCAATTTAACTACTTCAACATGTTTTGTTTGTATTATGTTTATATTTGATGCAGTTTGCTGACAAGTGTGAGCTAGGCCTGAGAAGCCAGCTTGTCAGTTTGATTTATGAGCATATCAAACTGTAACTTTCTACTCGCCACTCCAAACCTACAGTAGCAGTTCATTAATCAGGGGCCCGTGACTTTGAAATCTGTGTTCTACGGGTTTCTCCCCAAGCCCGTTCCCCCCAGCCCCCCAACCGCAGGCGACATTTGCATGCACGTTCTCTGAGCTGCACCACTGAGAAAAATAAGGTTCCCTCACCAACTTAGATTCACGGTGAGTACAAGATAATCAGTACTTTGTCCACCACAGAGCTCGCTCTTTGTACATTGTGATTCATTAGTGAACATTAGGCGACAGACAGCAGCATTGGATTGTAACTCTCAAGTCCCATGCTACAAAAAAGGAGAGCAGGAGAGTTCTACTGTCACTGTTAGTAAGCGGGGTAAAAATGTATCATAACGCATCTTTGACAGTGAGAGCCTCGTGCTAGGGTGGTGTCAGGCGGCCCTGGCCTCGCGGTGCCCCGTCCCCACCTGGCACTGCGGCGCCCCCTGCCGGGCAGCGCAGCGGGCCCGGCGGCTCCTACCTCCTTCGCCTGCTTGCCGGGGTGGGGTGGCGGCGGCGGCTGCTGGGGCTGCTGGGGCTGCTGCTGCTGTTGCTGCTGCTGCTGCTGTTGCTGCTGCTGCTGCTGCTGCTGCTGCTGTTGCTGCTGCTGCAAAAGCTGAAGATGTAACTGCTCTTGCTGTTTCTTGTAAAACTCTTGTAGTTGTTGCTGAATAAACCATTTTGACTTTAATAAATAAAGGCAAAAGTTGCATGGATTATAAATCTCCTAAACTCTTCTAGACTGGCAAATGGTAGAGCAGCCATTAAGATTCACCTCCCAAGAACAACCAAAAAAAAAAAAAAAAAAAATCTGCAGTGGACGCCAGGAGACAAATCTACATACATTTTTAAATTTTTTTTTTCCAAGGTGGCTCTGAAATTTTCCAATCCAGTATCCAAAAGTTCCTACTAAACAAAAGGGCACAGAGAACCTATATTCTAACGGGCCAGAACCACATGGATACCCTAAATGATTGCATCTGAAATCCCGATAGGGTATAAAACTAGGTTCTATCCTACCATTTGTAAGGCCCAAATAGATGGCTACATAAAAGCAGGTGGTTTGGGTCTTATTAGGGAATATGTTTCATCCATCAGATGTACAGAAGAATGTCAGACTTAGAAATCTAAGCAAATGGGCTGTGGTCATCATCCACAGATGACAGCAAAGTAATTAAATTGACAAGAATTCAGGTAAAGCACATTCTCTTCTCTACGATAAGAAAGACTACAACATAAAGTCCAACATAAAGTCCAAGTACACTCAAGGCTCCAGCCAGGTACATATTAGGAGCATGAGTTTTGTTCCTTAAAGAAGGTAACGTCCATGGATTAGTGACTTAGCTGCTTAATTTTGTTTTTATAAGTAGATATTTCCTATGCTTTAACACTGAATATATTTTGGAAAGAAAAATCTAGGATGTCACTTTCCCATTGCAACCAAATGACCAGTTCAAATTTGTACTTCCTTGAGCAAAAAGGAGTGCTAAAGTGGTGAGGAATCTTAAAGGCAAGAATTATCTGTAAGTCCCTTTGCACTTTTGTTGGCATGTCTACAGATCAAATGTAGGAAGCATACAAATATTTAAATATTAGTCCATTCCATGTTGAGGCTACACTCCTCTCCGCTCTTATTCTAGACTTGGATGAACATAAAAAGACTAAGGGATCTAACTTTTCTTACGTAGTTCTGCAGTTACAATGCTATGTTTATGTTCTTGCATGCTGATCAGTTGTCCCTTCGAGTGGAGAATGACTGTCAGATAGGTCCTGGTGCTGTCGACCACCGGTGCACGCCTTCTGCACCATGCTAGAACACCAAAGCAGGTAACCCACATTACCTGCTGCAGCATGACTGCCTGCTGCTGCTGGAGAAGGGCTTGGAGCTGCTGAGGAGACAGGACTTGTTGCTGAAGAATCTGCTGCATCTGCTGAGGGGTGATCACCTGGGGAGTCATCATGGCCACCGACACGGGCACCTGGATGGGGAGAGAAAGAGAAGGGGCCGTCATAACCAAATGTCTTCTCACTTATATGAGCAGTTATATATGGCACCTCCAATACATTCTTTAGAAATGATGACGAACAATTTGTACATCCTATTTGATAATAATATTAGAGTACCACAGTGTTTAGACACTGGCCTTCCAGGGGCATCAAACTTGATCGGATTCTACCTTTATGTCCCTTCCCTCCTATGTATTATGCTGAATGGTGGAGCTTTGACTAGCAGAGTTAAAAAGAAACAACTACACGTCAGTGTTCTCAGTACTTGATCATTGACCATCTTGCCAGTGTCATAGTGCTATCAATGTAAAGCCTTTTGAAATGGTTTAAATGTATGATTAAAATAAACTCTAAAGATTAATTAGAAAAATATGCATATAAGTTATAGTTATCAAAGTTAGTAAAGAGAATGTATGTAGAAAGGACTTATGCATAAAACATAATCACTATCTTGAAAATTTTATGGATAGATATAAAAAACAGAAGTACTAGAAAAATACATCTAGTAATACATACTACTTCATGAGCACATTTAGCAGCTCATACAGGATACATACACAAAAGTATATCCAGGAAATAGACACCCAGACAGGTCCTCTCGAAGAAGGAACCAGAAGCCAAGTATTCTTCTTTAAACATTTTCTTATTTCAAGCTAACTAGACTTAAATCAGGGAGTCTGGAAATTGAAAGGTTACTTAAAACTTATTCATGAAACTGAAAAAAAAAGTATTTTACTTAAAATTTTCTTTCTTTTCAAGGCTCTGAGAATTAGAGAGTCCAAAGGAAAAGCAAATAAGGTGGGAGAGAAAGAAACAGAGAAAGGAGAGGCAAGAGAAATACAGAGTGAGAAAGAGCAAAGGAGAAAGTCCTAGAAAAAAGAATGACAGGAGAGGTGAGTGTGAGAACCTCATAGGCAGGAAAGCCTGAGGTAGAGGCTTGGCTGGCCAGGCCACAGCTGTGCCGTGTTGAAGGCACTGCTTGTACTAACCAGCATGTAATCAAACAACGTGTCAACTTGCCAAGTTTGCAACCTTTGAAAAAGCAATCACTTTCTTTCCTAGAAAAAACAATTCACTTTTACTATAAATAAAAGCAAGTGTTTATATAAATACTACTTCGGAACAAATCCATGGGACAACAGTGTGTCTTGGAAAACAGAAAAAGATTAATAGACATGGTTCACTATTTTAATAGTCATTTTTACACAGTTAAAAACTTCTCTGGCACTTCATGTTATGAAGAAAGGAGAAACTGATAATGAAAAAGAAGTGCAGAGAGAAAAAAATTAAAAGAAACCCAAGGTGGATAAATCTCCCCTTCCTCAGACAAACAAAGAACAAGCAATTTTAAAGTTAATGTATTGCAAAGATAGCGTTTCTTCCACCACTTGTTTACCTCATACTATCTCCAAATAATGAGGACTCAAACCAAAATGAAAGACAAGGTAAGAAAGAAATGTTAATCTCTAAGAAGGCTGCCAATTCAAATTGACAGAAAGATAGAGACTACATATATGTAGACAGATATTACATATATGTAGACAGCCAAATACATAAATAGAGATACACACACACACGGATATATACCTTCTATAAAGCCTATCATGTGATAAAAACTTGCCACACTTCTCTCATCTAAGACCCTAATCACTTTTTAGTGTATGGGGAACTTTCATTTAATTATCTACATATCTACAAGGAAACGTACTTGTTATACATGACTTATGACAGATGCACTTTTTAAGAAGTTTTATGAATGGAGGTCTGTCGTAATACGCTGCAAGTTTACAGTCAGATTTCAGCTCACAGATAAATTATGTGACTCTAGAGCTTGTTGCAACTGTGACTGATTTGGTAGATAAGCAAATTTAAGCAAGAATTGTGCCTTTGCATTTTAGAGTCCATTAGCCCCTTTACCATGGATAGGTTATTTTTTTTACTTTTAAAATGGTCTGTATTTCCCTTATAACGAAAAATTTATGAACATAAAAATAACCATCACAACCTCCACCTCTTCCTCAAATCATATGTACCACACATACGTGATATTCTCCAAGTTTTAAGCAGATTCTGTCTTTCCTTCTAGAAAACTGTCATCTAAAACTGACAATATACATGCACAAAGATAGGCAGAAAGACAAGCCAACTAACACATAATTGACTACTCTACCTCCATAAGATATGTATGAAAACACGAATCAAAATTAATTATATATGTAGGAAAACACAGGTGTACTTGTGAGGGATTTCTAACACTATAAAGAAGCCAGTACTAATCTCTAAATCCACATATACAAGCTCACCCCAAGTGGAATGTCTGAGGCTACTAAAACATTTGAATTATTTTAATAAATAGAAAATTAAGATTTTCCTGCACCCAATACCAGTTACATGTTATATGTAGGCCACTCCACTTGCCTTGTTTAGAAATCAGTAATTTTCAAAATGCAAAACTTCTCCATTTTAAGCAACTCACTTTAAGTGATACATTTCCTTTGCTCCTCCTCTGTCACTTTTGTTACAATATCCATGCACTTCTTTGTCACTCCAAACTACCGTAAGAATTCCCTGACAAAGATGGGTAGAGATAGAGTACACAAGAAATTTTTTTGGAGATCATGTTACTTTATCAATATTTAAACAGGTAAGACCAGTATCATATTTGAAAATATATGGAGAACTTTCTGAAACATATATACCTTAGTAAGTCCAGTATTAAGCTTAAGAAAATATTTTCCACTAGATGTACCATTTCGTTCATGCAAATATTCTAATGAGGGACCACGTTGAGGGATGTGATAGAGGAGGGGAAGGAGAACTTAGCTCAGCTATTTCCTGGCGAGAGGGCAAATAAAAGTCTGGTAGCTCTATGAAGGTACAATACATTATGCAGTCACCGAATGTTAGAAACAGCTGGCTCTGAATGGGTGTCTCAGTGAAAACTGTAGTCCACCAATGAAAATCTTCAAAAGTGAAGAAAGGGAATGAATTCTCAACTTTGGTGGGAGATTTCTTTTTCTCTCTTGGTGTTTACTGTACTGACAGATCTGAAATTCCCCACAGCGAGGCACCCAATGAGAGTTTATTTGCCCTCATTTATTTTCTCATTACATGGATTAAGCACACACCTGATGTGTTGCTCTGTATGCTAAGAAGTAATAGGTAAATGGACATAACGTTACATATTCTGAAAAGAGAGAGGAAAACTTCTGCAACTGTCCTGAAATGAGTCAAAATGGCAAAAAGTTGAAAGTGTTTAGATAGTATCCCAGAACAGGTAGAGGATGACTTCAGATTTAAAAAAAAAAAAAAAAAAAATGTGTTTCTTAAACTTCTGAATGTATCTCATTGAAGGGGTCAAAAAGTCATTAAAAGAAGATCACGGCTCACTTCAAATGAATCTCAAGAGTTAGTGTAAGGATCATAAAAATGGCCCCCAATTTTTATTTGCTATAATAAACCCACTGTTTTTTGTAGTCTAGTTTAACTGGAACATTTCTGAATATGTTGCGTTTGCATATTAAGCACGCCACTTAATTAAAGATCCCACGTATATGTGAGTGATTGGAACAGTTCTTAGCATAATG